>NC_016090.4:25116351-25117165 GCF_000004515.6 Glycine max | reverse complement strand
AATGTTACGGAACTTACGATTAGCCACTAACACTTCCTTTACTCCGCCATGTCACGAAATTTCACGGATTGTGCGACAATGCTTTCTCTTGACTCCGACATGTCACGGAACTTCACGAATCGCCTAACGATGGGTGCCAAGTACTTCAAAGTGGTCAAACGAGGGTCGGAATTAACTGAGCCGCATGGATGCTCATCCGCGTCAGGATGGCGTACACCAGCTGACACTTCGACAGGGGGAGGTTGGAATTATGATCGGTGGGCAGGATGTTGCTGAGCAGCAAAGTCATCCATATCTGAGTCAGGGTGGTCATGTTGGTGTGCATGATCCGCACCCGTCTCCCGGCAGCAGTCCGGGCAAAATCTTGCCCCGGTATACATAGCAACTGGGCGATGGCCTCCTCATCGAACCCATCGGACCGGTTCCTCCTCTGGCCATACTCGCACTCCTGGCCCTCTTCCAGCACTAAAGGATATCCCAGGAGCTGGCCGATAGCATCTGCATCAAACGGGATCCATTGACCCCTCACCCAAGACCACATATCATGCACGCCCTCCTCTGTAGGCCAAGCATTGGCATAAAATTCGAGGACTATGTCTGGATCAAACTTGGCCATGGGGGTAACCAATGATGCCCACCGCCGGCGACCTATCTCCTCCTGGAAATCAGTATACTCGTCGTCCCTGAGCTGGACGCGTCGCTCCCGGAGAAATGACCATCCCTTGATGGCCTCAAAGCGCTGCTGGTGTTCAGCGCTCCTAAAGCGGTGACTGTCATACTCGGGAGCGGAACTGATAATTAGGTGACATGCAAA